>NW_026999457.1:290000-296818 GCF_037126465.1 Ornithodoros turicata | reverse complement strand
GGGACAGTCCCCAAGTAGGCGGCCTCGGGAGGGGGCGATGAACCAAGCCCAGAAGAGGGCCCTCCTTTGGCTGGTGTTCAACGCCCTGAAAAGGGCGGTAGGTGGCTGGGCCACCTACTTAACACCACCTGTGAGAGAGAGGCTGCCTCGGAACAAGGGGCGATAAAACCAAACCCGCAAGCGGGCCTTGTCCTTGGCTGGCACCGTATTCGCCCTGAAAAGGGCGGTACACGCTAGGAGTACTGGAGCCACCACTCTCAGGCCTCTGGCGATCAAGTATACTTTCTTTAGAAAAAATCTTCCCGGAAACAACTCAAGTATACTACACTTTGATCTTAGCCCAAAAGGCCGAGAAGCGATAAATATTACTCGTCCATCTTACGCTCTGGTCACGGTCGCGGCACCTGCCTCCTCGGGTGTCACGTCGCCAAATTCAACATGATGTGGTGCGTGTAAGAAGCACTAGAATGATAGTCGGACTGCATGAAATGCGCATGTTAGCGGACGGAACTCGTGTTTCTTTCTCCCTTGTATCCGCCAAAAGACCGAGAAGAGATATACACTGCACGTCTCCCCCGTTTCGCTTCTGTCGCAGTCTCGCCTTCTGCGTCCGCGCGTGGCACGTCGCCGGTTTGGGCATCGTGGTATATGGGTACGGAACACTAGGGTGTTAGTACTAATGCATCACGGCCCGTGAGATAAAAATGATTGATTGGAAATTGCAAGAGAGAGGAAGAAAGAAAGAGAGAGAGAGAGAAAGAAAGAAAGAAAGAAAGAAAGAAGAAAGAAAGATAGAAAGATAGATAGATAGATAGATAGACAGACAGACAGACAGACAGACAGACAGACAGACAGACAGACAGAGAGAGAGAGAGAGAGAGAGAGAGAGAGAGAGAGAGAGAGAGAGAGAGAGAGAGAGAGAGAGATAGATAGATAGATAGATAGATAGATTAGATAGATAGATAGATAGATAGATAGATAGATAGATAGATAGATAGATAGATAGATAGATAGATAGATAGATAGATAGATAGATAGATAGATAGATAGATATAGATAGATAGATAGATAGATAGATAGATAGATAGATAGATAGATAGATAGATAGATAGATAGATAGATAGATAGATAGATAGATAGATAGATAGATAGATAGATAGATAGATAGATAGATAGATAGATAGATAGATAGATAGATAGATAGATAGATAGATAGATATAGATAGATAGATAGATAGATAGATAGATAGATAGATAGATAGATAGATAGATAGATAGATAGATAGATAGATAGATAGATAGATAGATAGATAGATAGATATATAGATTGAATGAATGAATGAATGAATGAATGAATGAATGTGTACCCTAGTGGCCAGACAGGACATTTCCCAGTGGTTGTCTCCAGTGTGTTCTGTGTCTGCTGTAGGTTCCCTGCTTTGCTTGGTGTTGTTTCTACGCTTCCCTCTTTTGCCTGTCTCTGGTCATCATGGCTGATGCTTATTGATGCTGTTTCGGAATTTTTGTTTTTTGTTTTGAGACGGGTGGGCCACACCTGGAGGTAGTGCAATACCAGGGCAACCCTTGACAGTGCCGAGGCGAGCTTCAGACACACTGTCTCGGGCCAAAAATAAGATTAATATCGTGAGTCCAAATAGGGCTCGTATCAGATATTAAGCTGATAAGAACAGAATTCGTTTTATTAGTGAGTTTGAAACATTATTTACAATTATATACATTATTTTACAATTATTTACAATAGTATACACCTATTTACATGATTATTTACAATAGTATACACGTATTTACATGATTATTTACACTGTTTGTTTTTACGGTATTCACAATATTTGTGTGTTGCAGTTCCAGTCACAACTGTGTCGATGGTAGTATTTTCAGGGGTACCTCGCTGTTGTCTGGTCCAAATGTACTCCTTACACACCAGTAATGTGCGTGCTATAAATGTCCCTTGTAGAGGAGATCACCTCACTTACGCAGAGTTTTTTCATTAGTTTGAGGTATTCTCTTGAGCAGAGGCGTTTGAGCCCGCGGTCGTTGGCTGGATCCCAGCTACCAAGGCTGCCGATGACCACTGCCTCGATATGCACTCGGTGATATCTCCTTTGCAGGCTCTCCTTCACAGGTAGGTACTTTTCTTCTTTGTTTCGTCGAGCCGCTTGCAGAGCCTCCGGGCGGTTGTCGAATACTATGGTCACGTCGTAGACTATTGCTTCCTCTCCTCTTGACACAACCAGGTCTGGCCGAAGTCCGGTGTTACCCACAACCTGATTTTCACTGATCACGTTGTACTTGTTCTGTGATGCCCGTTTCACTCGCTCAACTATACTGTTGTGACGCTTGGTATACGCAGCCGAATACCGCATACAATGATTGGCGACGTGGGGTAGGGTCTCAGGCTGTGTGCCGCACCGTCTGCATCGTTTGTCACCCTGTGTCCAGGGCCGGGCTCCGTTGAGGGGGAGGAGGTTGAGGCGGGCCCGATGAATGAAGCGCCAGTCGGCGAATCTTGTGAACTGTCCAGAGCGCATGAAGTGGGAGCTTGACTTGTCAAGAGCGACACATTCCAAGACCTTGCCCTGGTTGGCGAGGGAAGTAAGCCGCCTATCCCGTTCTTCTTGTAGTTGATGCCGTAGTGTGCTGATCACCTTGGTGCGTCTTCTGGGTGGGATGGTTGCTTCATTCCTTTGCAGTTCCGGGCCGTCCGCACTGAAGGTCCACATCACATCAAGACGGGATGAGGCTTTCCGGGCTTCAGTCCACACTGTTTTGAGTCCGCTGGACGGGCTTCGGAAGTCATTTTCATTGTCCCCAGAGAGGTAACGCCCGAGAAGATCCGGCGTGACGGGCTCCATGGTACGTACATGGTACATGTACTTTGATCTTAGCCAAAAGGCCGAGAAGCCATAAATATTACACGTCCATCTTACGCTCTGGTCACGGTCGCGGCACCTGCCTCCTCGGGTGTCACGTCGCCAAATTCAACATGATGTGGTGCGTGTAAGAAGCACTAGAATGATAGTCGGACTGCATGAAATGCGCATGTTAGCGGACGGAACTCGTGTTTCTTTCTCCCTTGTATCCGCCAAAAGACCGAGAAGAGATATACACTGCACGTCTCCCCCGTTTCGCTTCTGTCGCAGTCTCGCCTTCTGCGTCCGCGCGTGGCACGTCGCCGGTTTGGGCATCGTGGTATATGGGTACGGAACACTAGGGTGTTAGTACTAATGCATCACGGCCCGTGAGATAAAAATGATTGATTGGAAATTGCAAGAGAGAGGAAGAAAGAAAGAAAGAAAGAGAGAGAGAAAGAAAGAAAGAAAGAAAGAAAGAAAGAAAGAAAGAAAGAAAGAGAGATAGAGAGATAGATAGATAGATAGAGATAGAGAGAGAGAGAGAGAGAGAGAGAGAGAGAGAGAGATAGATAGATAGATAGATAGATAGATAGATAGATAGATAGATTGATTGATTGATTGATTGATTGATTGATTGATTGATTGATTGATTGATTGATGATTGATTGATTGAATGAATGAATGAATGAATGAATGTGTACCCTAGTGGCCAGACAGGACATTTCCCAGTGGTTGTCTCCAGTGTGTTCTGTGTCTGCTGTAGGTTCCCTGCTTTGCTTGGTGTTGTTTCTACGCTTCCCTCTTTTGCCTGTCTCTGGTCATCATGGCTGATGCTTATTGATGCTGTTTCGGAATTTTTGTTTTTTGTTTTGAGACGGGTGGGCCACACCTGGAGGTAGTGCAATACCAGGGCAACCCTTGACAGTGCCGAGGCGAGCTTCAGACACACTGTCTCGGGCCAAAAATAAGATTAATATCGTGAGTCCAAATAGGGCTCGTATCAGATATTAAGCTGATAAGAACAGAAAAATTTTATTCAATGTTTAGGACATGTAACAAACTGATGGAAAAACAAAACGTGAGATTACAAAGTATGGCACAAAATAGTTACAAAAAGAGAAGGCAGGGGGAAAGATAAGCAGGAATGAAGAGCTAACTATGTAGAATGGATTCGCTAAGCAATTGGGTTGCCAGTCACATGTTCGACATAGATGTTCCGTGAAGAAGCTATCACATTGCTCACACAGAGCTTCTTGAATAGTCTCAGGTAGGACTTCGTGCATAGCTTCTTCATCACCTTGTCATTTGCCGGGTCCCAGCTACCGAGCGCTCCGACGACAATGGCTTGGACTGAGACACGGTGGAAGCGCCTTTGGAGGTGGGGCTTGAGAAGTTCGTACTTTGCCTCTTTTTCCGCCCGTGCTGCAGCCAGTGCCTCGTAGCGGTTGTCGAACGGAATGGTGATGTCCACAATCATGGCCTCCTCTCCTCTGCACAGGATGAGGTCAGGCCGTAGCCCTGTGCCGCCGACAGCCATGTTCTCGGAAATCACGGTGTACTTTCCACGAGCCGCTGCCTTCACGCTCTCCACTATCTCGTTATGGCGGGCCTGGTAGCTTGCGGAAGAGGGCATGCAGTGGTCCAGCACGTGTGGGAGGGTCTCATTCGAGTTGCCGCACCTTCTGCATTGCTTGTCGTCGTTGGGAGCCCAGGGGCGCGCGCCGTTTACAGGGAGGAGGTTGAGGCGGGCTCGATGGATGAAGCGCCACTGTGCGAAGCTGGTGAATGTCCCGGTGCGGATGAAATGGGAACTGGCTTTGTCCCTGTAGACGCAGTCCATCACTTTTCCTTGGCTTGGAAGCTCCCGCAGGCTCTGGTCTCTGGCGAGGCTTAGCTGAGAGCGGATGATGGCCATTAGCTTCGTGCGTTGCGATGCGGTGATTGTTTGGTTTTCACGCGTGATGCTAATGTTGCCTTCCTCCAGGTCCCACGAGACGCCTAGCCTGGATGATGCCTTTCTTGCCTCAGTCCATACGTTGCGGAGCTGATTGCTTCGCAGCCTGAAGTCTCCCTCGTTTTCGCCGCTCAGATACTGGCAAAGTTCTTCGATGCCACATTCGCGGCCGAGGCGCTTGTCCACGGTTCTTGTCAGGCTTGACATGGCGATGGCTGACACTTCTTGATCACGCGACGTTAGAAGACATCTACAAATGAACTCTGCAATGTTTGGACTGAGGCCAGGAAAGCCTCTCGTCGGCTCTGCGTAACGTGGACCATCGAGGAAGGTGGTGCCACCATTACCAGAAAGGCCAGGCCATGACAAAGCGCTGGAGAGCAAGAATAATGCGCACCATACGCGACCAACTCGATAGAGAGCGCACGGATGCTCTTCACAACCTTGCCAACCAAGGCAAGGTCATGGACTGCGCCGGACTCGACCCCAGCAGCACCCACTTCTTCCGCACGGGCCTATTCACACGCTTCGCGGACTGGAGATTTGTTCATCGAGCCCGCCTGAATCTCCTTCCACTAAACGGCGCAAGAACCTGGGCAAACGGTGACAAGAGGTGCCGAAGGTGTGGCTACCAAAACGAAACCCTGCCTCATGTGGTGTGCCACTGCATGAGGCAAAGCCAAGCAATGACGAGGCGGCACAACGACATCGTCGACCGAGTGAGGAAAGCAGCCACAGCAAAGTTCACCATAATCTCTGAAAACCGACCCGTTGGTGACACCCAGCTCCGCCCGGATATCATCCTTGCTCGGGGAGAAGAAGCTATCATCGTCGACATAACTTGCCCATTCGAGAACCGCCAGTCAGCGTTCGAAGAAGCCCGCACAGCAAAGGTCACCAAGTACCAGCCTGTCAAGGAATACCTACAACGAAGATTCCAACGCGTTACCATCGAGCCAGTCGTTGTCGGTGCCCTCGGCTGCTGGGATCCCAAGAATGATCACTTCCTCAGGCGCCTCTGTTCGCGCAGATACCTAAAAAAGATGAAGAAGCTGTGCGTAAGCGCTGTCATCTCTGCGACACGGGACATCTACGCGGCACACATCGCCAGCTCGTGACCTAATGGGTCTCCCCGTACATCCATACCTCCTTGGCATAAGACCTATCATGTTATCCTGTAAATACTGTACATAGAAGTAACCCCATTCTCCAGTGTAACGCAACTAACATCCCGAAATAAATTTTCTGTTCTTATCAGCTTAATATCTGATACGAGCCCTATTTGGACTCACGATATTAATCTTATTTTTGGCCCGAGACAGTGTGTCTGAAGCTCGCCTCGGCACTGTCAAGGGTTGCCCTGGTATTGCACTACCTCCAGGTGTGGCCCACCCGTCTCAAAACAAAAAACAAAAATTCCGAAACAGCATCAATAAGCATCAGCCATGATGACCAGAGACAGGCAAAAGAGGGAAGCGTAGAAACAACACCAAGCAAAGCAGGGAACCTACAGCAGACACAGAACACACTGGAGACAACCACTGGGAAATGTCCTGTCTGGCCACTAGGTACACATTCATTCATTCATTCATTCATTCATTCATTCATTCATTCATTCATTCATTCATTCATTCATTCAATTCATTCATCAATCTATCTATCTATCTATCTATCTATCTATCTATCTATCTAATCTATCTATCTATCTATCTATCTCTATCTATCTATCTATCTATCTATCTATCTATCTATCTATCTATCTATCTATCACTATCTATCTATCTATCTTTCTTTCTTTCTTTCTTTCTTTCTTTTTTCTTTCTTTCTTTCTTTCTTTCTTTCTCTCTCTCTCTCTTTCTTTCTTTCTATAGATTTCTATATTTCTATATTCTATATTTCTATATTTCTATATTATTCTATAGATCTTTCTATAGATACTACACTTTGATCTTAGCCAAAAGGCCGAGAAGCGATAAATATTACTCGTCCAT